>NW_024104310.1:9817925-9830425 GCF_003945595.2 Pipra filicauda
CCTTTCCTTTCCTTTCCTTTCCTTTCCTTTCCTTTCCTTTCCTTTCCTTTCCTTCCTTTCCTTTCCTTTCCTTTCCTTTCCTTTCCTTTCCTTTCCTTTCCTTTCCTTTCCTTTCCTTTCCTTTCCTTTCCTTTCCTTTCCTTTCCTTTCCTTTTCCTTTCCTTTCCTTTCCTTTCCTTTCCTTTCCTTTCCTTTCCTTTCCTTTCCTTTCCTTTCCTTTCCTTTCCTTTCCTTTCCTTTCCTTTCCTTTCCTTTCCTTTCCTTTCCTTTCCTTTCCTTTCCTTTCCTTTCCTTTCCTCCCCTTCTCCTCTCTTCTCTACCTCTTCATTCTTTCTTTCGCCAACCACCATTATATAATTGTTCTCTGGACAGTCGTTTACTTTGACTCTACTGAATTTTGACGAAATTGGGGGGTTTTGTTATTGTTATTTGATAGTTTTCGATGGGGGCCAGGAGGGCTGCCCTTGTCCCAGCCGGTGGGTGGGAGGGGAGGGCGCTGCTTTGCAGGGGCAGGGCAAGAAGAGGGGCCGGGGGAAGGGCAGGGGAAGGACGGGGCAGCGGGAGGACAGGGCCAAGGGCAGGGCGAGCCAGGGACAGGGCCGGGCCAGGGGCAGGGCGAGGCAGGGGCCGGCTCTCCCACCCCACCCGCGCACCCTCCATCCCGTGGGAAGGGGAGGCGGGAGGGAGTGTTTACCCCCCCCGTCACTCCGTGCTGCGGACGGTAGCCGTGACCGAACGCTACTTCCCGAGTCAGGACTGTGACATTCACCCTCATCAGTTCCCTCCCGAGTATCCCCCGTGCCCCACGCGGGTGCCCCCGGCCGCTCGGTGGGGAGCCCCATCTCGGGCCGGGCCGGGCTCTGCCCTCTCCACGAGCAGCTCATAAAATTTTCATGATCCTGCAAGAAAGTGGAAGCCAGGCTTTCCAACCCGTCCGTTTGCTCCCGTTGACGGGAAAGTATTCCCCGCGTGAAGTGGATGGATGGGCGCTGCCAGTCCCACCACAGGCTGCGGGGTGTGAGCTTAGAGGCAGCAAAACGCCCTTCATCCTGCCTGGCATGGGGGGAATCGGCAAAATCCGGAGGTTTTAGGGGGGTTTATTTTTGTGGTTGTCGGCGGTGCAGTGAGAACCCGGCGGCACTGGGGAAATGCGGCCGTGTTGGCTGAGCTCTCCCGGCCCGCCGGCTCCGGGGAAAGCCTGCCTGGGGCTGAGCGAGGGTCGTTGCTGGTTTTCCCCTTCCAAAATTGATGCGAGAGCCCAGTGAAGGCCGGGCAGCGCTGGGCACATCGCCTGCGGCATGGCCAGCCTGGCCAGGGGAAGGAGGAGCAGCGACCTCTTCCCCTCTCCTCTATACTCCTCCAGTAGCTCCAACACGCTGGTAAAGCTGCCTCAAAGGCTTCGCTCGGAAATAAAGTGATGCCGGGTGTGAGCGGGAGGGACATGGGGGCTGCCAGAGGGGCGCGGCGCTGTGCCCAGGCTGTGCCCACGGGGTAGCCTCGCTGCCAGACCTCCCCCGGCGGCACGGGCGGGGACTGTCTGGAAACGGGGGAATCGCTGAAAACCCGACGAAATTCGTGCATGCCAGAGTTTTGCAGGCAGCCACCCCGCTCTGGAAGGGCGAGAGGTGCAGCCCTTCCCTGGACTCCCACTACTCCTCTGGGCATTTTGGCTTCTCAGCACCTCGTGGTTGGTTTTTTTCCCCGAGTGTGGGGAAAAGCTAGAAGGAGGGTTTGCTCGGGGGAACGGCACGAACGGCCCCGGAGCCTTCCCGCAGCCCGGCCCCGGCCGCAGAGCCTGCCCGCAGCCCGCCAGCGGGCGGGGGTCGGCCGCTCTCTCCCTCCCTCCTTCCCCGTACCGAATTCACGGGTTATCATCCTGTTTCTAAACTTCTCAGTGTCAAAAGCGCCGAGCAAAAGGCAGGGTGTGTGGGGTCCGCTGCACCCGCACACTCACCTGTTTGCGAGACGGAAAATATATATACATATTTTTAGTGACTGGTAGCATGGAATGAGCCTTGTTGAAACTACGCGGGGAGCATAAGGGAAAGAAATCTGGCTGGTGTGCGGAGAGGTGATATTTGTAGGCACCAGATCTGCGAGGGGAGGCTGAAGCAAAGAAGCAAACGAAGCCAAAATCGCATTTCCAAGCCACCTCTCCCGGCGACCCGCAGTGGTTCCCAAGGAAAAGCCCCTGCAAGCCGCGATGCCGCTGGCGAGTCGCCCGCAGACCGGCGAGCAAACGTACTGCTGGGGAATGTTTCTACAGAGATTGAACTCCCAGATAAAAATAACCTTGGAAAAAAAAAGAGACCATTCAGATTTTCTCGGTTCGGTATCAGATCACCCCTTCACTCCCCACCGCACCCCCCCCCGCTGCCTCTGCATACCTGAGGTGCTGGATTATTGTCAGAGGATAGGCAGATGCAGTAATTGTTTTGTACAGCTTTGTTTATCTCCTTCTTCGGAGTTTACTTCAGGAATTCTCTTCCCTGTCCTATGCAGGGTATAAATAATCCCGCAAAGGAGTGGGATAACGAATGGAAAGGCTAACGCGGTACCGGCAGTGAGTGGGCAGGTAATGAGCAGTTCAAGGAGGTTTGAAGTTTTTATCAGTAACTTGGGTCCGCCCGGGAGCGAAATATTTGAAGTGCAGCACCTTGAACACTTTTAATTATGGGGTAGTAGCAAAGCGAGAGCTTCTAAGTAATTAGAAAATACTTCTTGGGAGACAGGCTAATCGCTTTTCATGGGGCGCTTGAAGAAATTAACCTTTGGGTGCTTGTTTGAGCAAAACAACTTTGGATCAGCCACTGCTGGTCTTCGCCGGTGGACCCCCTGTGAAATACAAAGGAAATAGGGAGAAAGATTTAAAATTAGATAAAAATAAAATACCTTAAAAAGAAAAGGGGAAATAAAAAGAATAAGAAAAAGGAAAGCAAAAAGGAAAAGAAGAAGAGGAGAGGAAGGACTCTCTGCCCCTTTCCCTCAAGGCGGTGAGTGATGCGCGTCACCGCAGGGAAGCCACGTCCAAGTGAAAATGTCACTTAGGGGGAGAGCCGAGGGTCGCGATGCGGCGGACACCGGAGCCGAGCCACCACCTCCCAACCATGCTCGGCCCTTCGCGGGGCCGCGCAGCCCTTTTCCGTGCGCCCCGTCGGGGCGGTGGCACCGTGCGGGCCCCGGGGAGGGATAACGGGCCGGCTGCGAGGGGAGGAACGGCGCCCGCATCCTCGCTCCTCTCTCGCGCGCCCCGCCGAGGATCCGTGCCCCCCAACCTGTTCAGCCCCCTCTCGACCCTTCGGCCATGCAGCCGTACTTGGCTCCCTAATTTTGTTTCAGGGTATTTCTCCCTAAAGACAACAAGCAAAGCAGCAGCGGCAGCTTTCCCCTTCTAAAGCGGGGGCTTTGGAGGGGTCCGGAGGTAGACAGGCCAGCGTTTTAGGGGGGAGCACAGCGCCGCAATGCCATTTGGGGAGCAGTCAGGGCAGATCAAAGGCTCCTGTCCGGCTGCGGGAAGGACGAGTCAATTACCGCCGAACCGCGCGGCGGGGAAGGGACGGGCCCCCCCGGGCAGCCCGCGGGCACCGGGCCGGGCCTGTTCCGCCCCCACAACTCCCCCCCCCGGACCCCTTTGTATCGCCTCCGCTCGCTTAATATTATTTATGCGTTTCTGCAAGGAATTGTGGGATGCCGGCCCCCCTCCCCCGGTAAACACCGGGGCAATTAAACCCCCGATAACTCATCTCTGGGAAAGGAGTACGGGGGGGACACACGGGCCGGGGCGGGGGGGTTGCTGCGGTGCGCGCCCCGCGCGGGGGCACCCGCATCTCCCCCCCGCGCATCCCCGCGGCGGCCGGGCCCGTCCGTGGGAGGGGCGTGGGCGCTGTCACTTACCGGGGCGCCCCGCACCACGTGTGCGCTCGCCCGGGCTACCATTGGCCCGAGGCACGTGTCGGAGCGCCCGGGCCGGCGACGTCAGCGACGGGGGCCCCGTTAAAACCTAAAAGGACAACAACCCGAGTGGAAGTGCCCGGGCGCGGCGGCGGCGGCCGCCGGGGCGTAGCGCGGCGCAGGGAGGGCGGCAGGGCAGGGCGGGACGCCCCCCTCCCCTCCCCACCCGCGGCGGCCCCCGCATGTGCGGGCGCGGGGTGGCGCGGGGCGGCGCGGGGCGAGGCGCTGCCGGCCGGAGCCCCGCGGGGCGCCCCTCACCGCCCTGCCCTCCGCGGGACACCGGCTGCTGAGAGCCCGCCTACACCCCGCCCCGACACCGGCGCTTCGGTTTTTTTTCTTTGCGCACCCCCATCCCCCCCACTACCACCCCACCACCACCAACCCCCTTCCGCCCCCCAATTATTATTATTTTTATTACCACTAATTTTTTTTCCTCCGCGGATGAGGCGCGGCGGCGGCGGCAGCGGCGGCCGGGGGAGCAGGCGGCAGCGCGCCGCGGGACCGAGCGGCTGAGCGGCGGCGGGAGGCGGCGGAGCGGCGGCGGGAGGACCGGAGCCTCCTCTCTGTGTTTTCATTTTTTGGCAAAGTTGGAAGTGGTGGAGGTTCGGCTGCTGGCTTGGGGAGGGGATCTCCCTGCATTTGTCTCTTTTTTATTTTTTTTTTTAATGACTCTTTAATTTTTTTTTTTTTTTTTTTTTTTTTTTTGCGAACTCTGGATTTTGAATGCCCGGCGAAGCCAGGAGAAACGAAAGCAAATAGACACCTGTGCGTGCGTTGTATATAGACATATATATATAAAAATATATATATTAAAAAATTAAATAAAAAACAACCGACAGCAGGAGCAACAACAGAGACAGCGCTCGGCAGCTCCCGGCCGGCGGCGGGCGGGCAGCGGAGCCGTCGGCGGGGCGGCCGCGCAGCATGGAGGAGGGCGGCCGGAGCCCCCGGGAGGAGGCGGCCGAGCCGCAGGAGTCCGGCGGCGACGCGGAGCCCGGCGGCGGCGGGCGGCGGGGGCTGCTGCTCCCCCCCGGTGACCCCCCGCACCCCCACCCGCACCCGCATCGCATCACCAACTTCTTCATCGACAACATCCTGCGGCCCGAGTTCGGGCGAAGGAAGGAGGTGGGCGGCCCCGGCGCGGAGCCCCGGCGGCCCGGCGCGGAGAGCCGCCGCAGCCCCGCCGCGGCGCCGGCCCCCGGGGCTGCGCTGCCCGGCGGCGGGGCGGGCTCGCCGGGCCGGGGGGAGGGCGGCCCCGCCGGGCTGGCCCTGCACGGCGCCGCCAAGAAGGGGGGCGACCCCGCGGCGCTGGAGGCGGCCCTGAAGGCGCGGGGGCTGAGCGGCGGCGACCTGTCGGTGAGCTCGGACTCGGATAGCTCCCAGGCCAGCTCCAACGCCGGGAACCAGCCCATGCTGTGGCCCGCCTGGGTGTACTGCACGCGGTACTCGGACCGGCCCTCCTCAGGTAAGCGCTGCCCCGTCGCGGCCCCGCTCCCCCACCGCTGTATCACCCTCCCCGGGCTCCTCTGGCCGCCTCCGCCCGCCCTCGCGGCCGGGAAGCGGCGTGGAAAAGACCTCGCTCCCTTTTCCCGCTCCGTCTTCTTATTTTCTTTTTTTTCTTCTTTTTTTTTTTTTTTTTTTTGTTCTGGAGGGGAGTGGGTGGGGGAAGGAGTTGCTTAAAATGACCTGAAAATGCGGGGAGAAGAAGGGGTGGCCGGGGGTGCGCGGAGCCGGAGGGACGAGGAGGGAACGGGGGTCCCTCCCTCCCCGCCGCCGCAGCGGAGCTGGGGCCGCCTGGGCTCTGGGCATTTCTCACCAACTGCCGAGTTTTATCAAAGAGGGAGGAAAAAATTCTGGCTTTGGGTTCCCCGCTTATCCTCCCGGAGAGCTCTCCTCCCCGCCGGGAACCTCTCCCCCTCCCGCGCTGTGTTTTGGAAAGGGGAGAGGGCATTTCCACAGGCCTCGCCTTGTTTTGATTAGTCTTTTTTCGCCAAAACCAAGCCGCGGTCGTTTATTTCTCTAAAAGAGGCCTCGGAGCGGCCGCCGTTTCGTTTCTTTCTTTTAATTTCCCTCCATGTGCTGTAGGTCAGCTCTGTGGGGGCCGGGGGACGTTCCTAAGAACCAAGGAACTTCTTTGGCAAGGGCTTGGACAGAACCTCTTGAAATTATCGTAAAAAAAAAAAATAAAAGAAAGAAAATTTTAAAAAATAAAGCCAGGGGGTAAAATGTCCTTCTGCTACCGCGGGGACAGCAGGGCTGGTTCTGGCAGATCGGTAAAACCCCGTTTAAAAAGAAGTAGAAAGCGCTGGGGGAAGGCATGGGAAACACCAGACAGGAGATCTGCTCCCAGGGAAAAGAAAAAAAAAATATGGATCTTCCTCTTACAAAAGCAGCGAGGTAGGATTTTCACCCGGGAGCCGGCCGGCTGAAGGAGGTATCGTAAAACGAGATGAAAATTAGTTCGTAATGTCTGAAAACAAACTCTTACTCAGAGGTAATATTCAGAGCTGAATTGGAATTTACTCCATTGTTCTCCGGTGCTCTCCTTTGTTAATATTTAATTAACATACATCCTCACAATGGCTCGGCCCGGGCAGAAAAGGCTCCTTGTGCTGCCGAGAATAATATTCCCGAGAATAATCCCGGCGATTCGGATCGGGCCGTGCAGCGCCATATGGGCACTGCAGCGGAGAGGCGGAATGCTTCTCCCTAAGTAAACTGGAGGAGGAGGATTTCCATTAGAATTTTTATCGCGACCCACCAAAAAAATATTTAAAAGATAAGTAAAAAAAGTAAAGAGGTTTTCTTAAAAAAAAAAAAAACAACAACCAAACAAACAAACATATTTTTTCGGGGTGTAAAATTTAGCTCCGTGTGGCTGCTCCTGGTGCAGTTTTCCTTGCTGACCATCCCCGGGATGCAGAGGGTCGGTAACTGTGTTTGTGGCTGGGGGGGAAGGGGACGTGGGGGGGGGGGACGGCCGGGCAGCGAGCTGGGGCACAGGAGGCTGCGGAGGCACCGGGGTCTGCGGCTCCCGTTCCACCGCCTCCAGAGCATCGCCCTGGCAGCGGAGGCACAAAGCGGGTTTATTTTTCTTGGCGGGGGTGGTGGTGGTGTTGTCGGAGCGTGGGTGCCCCCCCCGCGGGACCGCGCCTGGCGTGGGGCCGCCCGCAGCGGAGCGTGGCGGTGTCGGTGCTTCTCCTCTCTCCCGGCCGTAGGTCCCCGCTCCCGCAAACCAAAGAAGAAGAACCCCAACAAGGAGGACAAGCGGCCGCGCACCGCCTTCACCGCCGAGCAGCTGCAGAGACTCAAGGCCGAGTTCCAGACGAACCGGTACCTGACGGAGCAGCGGCGGCAGAGCCTGGCCCAGGAGCTCGGGCTCAACGAGTCCCAGATCAAAATCTGGTTCCAGAATAAACGAGCCAAGATCAAGAAGGCGACGGGCAGCAAGAACTCCCTGGCAGTGCACCTCATGGCCCAGGGGCTCTACAACCACTCCACCACGGCGAAAGACGGCAAGTCGGACAGTGAATAGCCAAGGGAAAGGGGGGGTGGGGGGAAGGCGAGGGAGGGAGGGGGGAGGCAGGGGAGGGGGGCCGTTTGCAGTCAAAGTTTATACAATGCAATAATTTAATTAAAAAAAAATAAAAAGAAACATAAGGGCCAGTGTATAAAGATTATACCAGCATTAATAGTGAAAATATTGTGTATTAGATATAATTCTGCAATATTCTATGTATATATAATTTACAGGTAAGGTGGTGTAAAAATCCAAGATATCTGATTATAAAATATTTTTTGATTTTTTTTTTGATTTTTTTTTTTGATTGGTTGGTTTTGATTTCGGGGGTTTGGGCTGGTTGGTTGACTTTGGTTTGTTTGTTTGCTTGCTTTTTTTTTCGGTTGTATGGAGATTTTAGATGCTATCTTTATGATTTTTTTTTTATGCTTAAGTTACCTTTTATAGACTTAAGCGCAGTTTTAATGGACATTGGACAATGTTTTTTGAAATTCAAAAAAAAAGAATTAAAAACAACTTTTGCTGAAGTCCAAAGATTTTTATTGCTGCATTTCACAGGACTGTGAACTGAATAAATAGTTCTCCTATTTGTTCTATGAGTTCCAACTTTTTTTTTCACCCCACCCCTCCCCTTTTCTTTTTTTTTTCTTTATTTTTTTTGTTTGTTTTATTTTATTTTTTCTTCTTTTTTTATGTTTTTGGAGCTGGGGTGTCTGGGGCTGACTTTGGGGATAGACATGGAGAATTAATTTTAAAAGGAAGAAAAAAATATAAGTGACGATAGGGAGACAAATCTGAAAACACCTTCTTAAAACATGCTCGGGGGCCTCTCCTGAGCCTCTACCCCTTCATCACTCCCAGCGAGACCCACGGCCATCCATGGATGCGGAATGCAGGCTGCAGGCGTGGATGAGGGATAGAGATGGGGTTAGCACCCCCCTCCCCCCTCCCTTCCAACTTGTTGGGAAAACTTTGGGAACCCCATCTCCGAAAAGCGGGAGCCGCTCCGGGATACTGCTCCTTCCCGGCCCCGCTCCCCCTCCGCGGGGGGCGGCCGAGGGATGAGACCCGGCTCCGCTCCGGCATCACATCCCCGAAATATTTGGGAGCGTTTTAGCCCCCCCCCCAAATAAAGTAACGTTTTTAGTTCTCCCTTCCCCCCCCAGCGCGGTCCCCGCTGGCGCGATGCTTCGAGACAGCGTGCGGGTGGGTGTTTCTCCCCACGCTCCCCCCCCTCGTTCCGCACGCAGACACCCCCTTCTCATCGGAGTTTTTCGGGAGTTCGAGGCGCTGTGCTGTGTTTAACCCGTTTCTCCCGGAGCGAGGGGTCCCTCTCCCCACTCCGGATGGGAAATGTGTCCTGCGTGGGCCTGGGTGTGCGTGGGCAGCTGCTCGGGAACGGGCCCTCCTGCGACGCTGTTTAGGGGGTGAAAAACTTCTCGCTTTGCCTTAAAGCCTCTTTATTTTGCAGCTCTAATAGATACACATTGTACATAGTAGTATAAAATTAAAAAAAAAAAAAAAAAGAAAAAAAAGAATCCAGCTATAAAATAAAAAACTGTAATTTTAAATTCTGTGAATAACCATCAGCTGCTTAGGAGCCAGGATTAAATGACTTTGCCTTTTAGCAAGAAAGCAAAGGATTTTTTTTTCTTCTCTCCAGTTTATAAAACATGTGCATTTTACAATTGCAGTATCAAATATTTATAATCGGATGAAATATGAATGTTTTTATTTACAACTGTGTTCTCAACATTGTGAACATTCTCGCTGCATTTTGTGTGTTTCAATTCTCGAGGACTGCATTAAATAATAATAATTAAAAAAAACCAACCAAACAACCCACTTTATTATGAAATCCAAACCGTGTCACTCAGGCGTTGCAATGGAGCAGTGCTGTTAGGGAATATATATCCCTAAATGTTCATACAATCCTTAGCCTGCACTTCTGAGCACTGGAGCTGGAGTTAGAAGTATTTCGTAGTTTCAGCTCTTTACGGGGTGTGTGTGGGGAAATCCGTGGCGATTTATGAGAAAGGTGGTTTTGCAGCCAGGCTTTTCATCAGCCTTTTGACTTAATGAGGAAACTTTGGGGGATTCATTTCTAGCTGAAGGAGAGGACGAGCGCCAGCCGGCACCGAGCCCCTCTCGGGCACTCCTCCTCCTGCTCAAAAGGAGCTGAAAACGCAAAGGAAAATCTTTTTAATCTCACGTACTGTCAACAGGTTTCACCTTTTCAAGACTTTAAATACCCGGTGGTGTGATGCTCTGACAGGCTGCGTTTGGAAAACCTCTGCTAGAAAAACTCGTAACCCTGGAGCTCGGGAAGAGGGGATGGAATATTGCCGATGCCACTCCACGAAACCGGGCACCCTGTAAAATGCTTGGCAGCCCCGGGAAATGACAGTACCACGATTTTAGGACAGGCTGGACAAAAATAAAACGATCACCCGCCTTGCTGCGACAAAGGGCACAAGAGCTCCGAAATAGCTTTCTACAGGCAGGAGGAGAGGGAGGAAGGGCAGAGCCTCACTCACCCTTAGGGTCGTTCCTTCTGCAGGGGACGTGCTCTCAGATAAAACCAAGAGGAGGTGTATTTAATATTTTACTTTATATATTTTTTTTAAAAGCCGCTACTTTAAGATACATTCTGCAAGGGGTAAAATTCTCCAGGAGAGGAGCTGCCGCTGGCATGGTGCACCTGCCCGAAGAAACTGGGGCTGGGGATGAGTGCGACGGGAGTACCGGGGATGCTCCCAGGATACTGCGAGTTCCTGCTGCTTCCAAACCTTCTTTATTTTTCCAGCCTTTTTGGTTTACGTACCTATGAGGAGATTTATTTTTTTTTTTTGGCCACCAACACTAATAGAGGCAGGTGATTTATAATCCCGAGGGAGAAAATTGGTGGCAATGGGCACTAAAGAAGAGTTTTAAGTCTGGTTTGAAAGATAGCTCCGGTTGCTCAGTGGTAGAAAACGGCACCGTGGGTGTGTTACACGAGAGAGGATAAGTCCCACGGAGATTTTATTGAACTTTTTTTTTAGGAAGCCACTAAACCTGTACCGGGGGGAAATTTTGGCCTTGCTCCTAAGTGTGCAGGCAGGGGTGGAGTTTCCACCTGTCCTCCCCCCCTCGTAAGAAATACTGGGAACAAAAAATAGATGTGTGACACCAGCAGGCATAGGTATTTAGTTTTAGATTTTAAAAAAATCGTAGTGGAACTTCCCTAAGTTAGTTCAGTCTATGGAGGAAGGACAGAAAATATCACGCTGCTGCTTGGATTTTATCCAGATCAGAACACAAAATATTTGCCATTTGTAAGCCGTGCCTTCAGTGGGAGCAGCGAATTCCTCACACGGGCTGCACTTCTCACCTGCCTCCGATATTTTGGGGAAAGCTTCCACGGGAAGAGGCAAAGGTTCGGAGACACTTGCTCCGCTGCTGCTTTTCGCCACCCTGTGAGCGGCTGCTCGTTCCCGTGCACCGCCCAGCCCGCGCTCCCACGCCCGGGCAGCAGCTTCCCGCTGGCTTGGGAAGGATGGCACAGATAAATTACCCCTCGATAATTTAAAATTAAAAATTATTTTAACAGAATGAGCTGCCGCGCAAGCTCCTCTTGCAATTTTAGCAAAGCAACACCGGCTTTCTGAAACAGCCTTTTTGTTTTGGAAAAGGCAAAATCCCAACCCAGAGCAACCCCGAAGCCGAGCCAGAGTTTCCCCCAAAACCAGGCTGCGTCGGGGCAGAGGCAGGACTGACCCTGGAGTTAGCCACCGCCTGGCAGCGTTTTATTCCTGGCAGGCAACTCTCCCTGAGATTTCCCTCCCCCAGCTAGCGGGGCAGACTCCTTCCCCTCCAGCCAGAGCAGCAGAGTCCCATAAAAAAAGAATAAAACAGGAAAAAAAACCCGAATCAACTAACCAAACAAAACCACCAACCCAGGGAAGTATTTCAGGGCCGAACAAAAATACATCTGCACTTGCCCGGTGCCAACCAGCCCCTCCGTGTAATTAATTAAGCGTATTTCCCCCCTAACTCTGTTCAATGAGCATCTGAGCACTGAGGTTTAGTGAAGGTGTTCCTCCGCTCTGCTCTCCGTTAACGCAGGGTACGGCACATGCGATGTACAAAACCCACACCCAGGCACTATGTATGCAAATGCCCGCGCCATTGATTGTGAAATGCATATCAGAGTTAGAGGGGGAAACTATTTAGCCAGCTCGGGGTTGTGGAAAAAAAAAAAAAAAGTAATTCTGTATCCCGCTGATTTAATATCCGACCTCCACATTCAATCCCCGCCCATGCAGCTATCAAAAGTACCCCTGGGATGTTTGGATATCATCTCCAAACTAACATCTGTGATTATGAAATGCTCAGAAGGGGAAGGTTAATAACAATTTGTTTCAAAGGGCCAGAGTCAATTTTATAAACAAATTCGCGTTGCCTTAAAAACAAACAAACAAGCAGAGTGGAAACCGGCACCCGCGGGCAGGGGCTGGACCTGGGCACTCGGTGCAGGTTTTGTTCCCACTTCCCTCAGGGAAGGAGCCGGGGCAGTCCGGGGCGGCCCGGGAGCAGCAGACGGGGATGACGGCGTAGCAGAGGGAGAGAGATTTGTGCAGTGACAGCCCGGGGGATGCTCCGTGGCTCCGGCAGAAACGCACACAGACACGTTTGGGGAACGAAAGGTAGTCCCGTGTTTCTGTGCAGAAAATCGGGACGGTCCATGACTGTGGAACTGGGTTCTGTAGAGCTGGGGACGGGGCAGGTCTGGGCTGTGCAGCGCTAGGGAGGAGGGTATCCATGCCCTGGGCTCCCCCCTCACACACATCGAGACCAGCCTTGCAGCTAAAACCAACTAGCCCGTCCTCAATCTGCTCTGTCGCATATTTGGGACCCCTGGCAAACTCAGGCAAGGCTGACGCCCAAAGCCTGGCCCCGGCTTCGGGAATAAGTGGCCTGGATGAGCCCAGGCAGGAAGAGACGACGGAGCCGGCAGCTCCACAGACACCCACGCCCAGAGCCCGAA